>NC_081182.1:122561028-122608371 GCF_029867415.1 Vicia villosa | reverse complement strand
GTGTGGACCTCCGTTTTTTAATACCGGGCCATACCTCTGTTCTGGAGAGATACGTGAACTGACTCTTTTTTATCGCTTAATGCTTTTGCATTTTTGAAAATTCACAGAGTCGCCACCGACCTTTTATTTTATCCAATTAAGGAAAGGTTTATAAAAGAAACAGAAAAAAGACCTTTAAGAAATTCTGGGTAAGGGGGTAGGTTATACAAAGGGAAGGTGTTAGCACCCTTTGTATCCATGGTTATCCATGGGCTCTTAAGTTTGCTTAGCTCACTTGTTTTTCGATCACTTTTCAATTGCTTTAGAATGCTCATATGTGGTTTCAAATACTTTTGTAAATTGAATTTTGTAATGATCCGTGTGTGGATGTATACAAAATGCTTGTTTATCTTTCGAAAGATGTTTTGAAAAGAACGTTAACTTTGTAATAATCCGTGTTTGGATGTATTCAAAGTATTGTCTTTTTTTGAAAGTTTTGTTTTGAAAAACAACAGTGTATGAGAATTTTGTTTGTTTTGATTTGAGCAAGCAAACTAGGAGGTCTACCCTGAGTTGTAAGGTCTTTATCCTTATTTCCTTTAAAAATCTATCCTTTCACCGGATACAAACAAAAGGTTCGATTTTGTACTCGAAACAGTAGAATTTTGACTTTGATTTTGAAAAGAATGAGAAGGGATTACCTTAAGAGGTGCAAGTGTGATTGTGTTTGTATTCAGATATTTTATCTTTGAAGTTAGTGATCTAACGGTTCAATTTTATCTTTGACATACACGCAGTTTATATTTGCTGGAAATTAAAATGCGGAAATGTAAAGTGCGGAAAGTAAATCTACGCTATTACATCGATTGTGCAGGAAATGTAAACTAGCCTATTTACATGAATTTGACATCCTATACATTTATCTAGGAATTGAAATTGCAAGAAAAATAAAAGGCATGTTTTTGGATTTTTTATGATTGATTTTAATTATAATTAATGCATGATTAATTAAATTAAAATGAAGAAAAAAGATGAAAATAGATTTAAACCTAGAAATTAAGTTTAAAATATGTACAAAATATTTGTCAATTAATTTTAAAACAAAACTAATTTTTTTGGAATTTTTGAAATTGATTTGAAATTGATTTAAGCTAATTAAAACATAATTATACAAATAATTATACAAATAATTATACAAATAATTAAAACTTAGAGAGAAAATTATTCAAAATATGTACAAAATTAGTTTATAATATATAAACAATATTTAACATTAAGAACATTTTTTTTTATGATTTTTTGATTGGTTAGAATAATTAAGAAGCAAATATATAAATATATACTAATTAATTATACAAAATAGCCTTAATTTAAATAAAATATTAATATTTTTATGC
The DNA here is from genome assembly GCF_029867415.1 of Vicia villosa. Lineage (NCBI taxonomy): Eukaryota > Viridiplantae > Streptophyta > Magnoliopsida > Fabales > Fabaceae > Vicia > Vicia villosa. Next base: position 122,606,995 of record NC_081182.1, on the reverse strand, counting down.
CTAAAAATAAATAAATATTTTATCAGATTAAAACTAAAAATAAAATATTTTTGGTGTTTTATGATTGGTTGATTTTAATTAAAATGCAAAATATAGAGATTTATTAATTAAAACCTGCAGGGGGTGTGTTAAGCAAATCTGGAAAAGAACTATGTTTAGTTCAAGAGATGCCTTTGGGCCAGAAACCAGGGGTGTGAATATCAATACGTACAGGCCCAATCCACTTGTTTCTTTTATTTTTCTGATTTTAAGTTATGTGGGGTCCACGTTTTAAACCAGAACCAATCAGGTTATAACGTTTTGCCACGCATGCCACAGACTTATTGACCAGCCAATAGGAGCGAGGGAAGGAGCCACGCGTGCAATCAACCATGCCCTAGCCTTGCTGACCACCGGAATAGTGTTTTCCGGTTGTCTTCTCCGACGAGGTGGTTTTCAAAACCTGCAAAATAGTTAGTTTAAACACCAAATGAAGACCCTACCCCCCTAAATCGAGGTCTGGGAATCCAATGGTGAGGTTAGTTTGGACTGAAAATGCTTGTGTTAAGAGATTCGAAGAGAAACATAAACTCACGGTTGACAATGGCAACCCATGTTCAGGACGTTAGAACTCTCATGCTAGGGTTCAAACCTGATCTAATGATCAGTATAAGCTCAACCATAACCGTGAGACATGTTAACAACGCATGAAATTTGAATTTGAAATCAATGAAAGTTTACCAAATCGGAGAGTGAGAGAACTCGAGTTTCAGGCCTCTATGAACTTGGTTATGGATCTGAACTTACTCAAATAAGTTCCAAGAAGTGATTTATGGACTTAGTTTGCTTTGAAACTAGCTGCAAATTTAAATGCGAATTTTGAAGTTTCTTTGATTATTTTTTGAAATATGAAGTGTGTTCTTGCTATATCTTTGCTCTATTTCGTGTGTCCTTATTACATTGAAGTATGCTAGCCTATTTATAAGCCAAGGGCTGCTTAAAAACTAAGCTAAAAGCATTGATGAGCTTTGTTGAAACTTTGATTTTTAAATATTAAAAATCTTTGAAAACTTGACCAAGTCTTCTTCTCTTCAATGCACTTGCCTTGCTCTTCAATTCTCTGCAGAAAAATGAAGGTTCCTTGGGTGAGTCATGCTTAGATTGTAAGCTATCCTTTATCCATTCTTTTTTCCTTTTAATTTAATCTTAAAATAAGATAAAATCAAGCAAAAATGGATAAAAAATGTTATGGGCCTTGTCTTGGTCGTGGGAGGCCCATAATATCATGGCAAACATGTTTGAACCATGAAAACTTGGCCCCATTTGGAAAAAATACATTTTTGAGCAATGTTGGTTTCATGCATTTTCCCAAAATTTAGCCAACTTCAACAAGGTGTAAATCCCTCAATTTTTGTCATATGAAGGAGATCTTGCACTTTTTGGAAACCTCAAAGAGTCCTCTAACCAATGCCTTTGGTCTCATGTCAAAATGATTTTTGATGCTCCTTGTGTGTCCTTTTGAAAAAAGTGTCTTTTTGTTGAATTTGAAAATGACCTGTAATGTCTTTGGTCATATTTTTCAAATGGTGAATGCAATGATCATGGGATCAATTGCATTTGAAAGATAATTGAATTTCCTTCAAAACAAGCTTTGGTTTGAATTTTTTGGATGAAGGATGAGAGAGTTATGATCAGTCAAAGTTGAGTTGACTTTTCAGGCAAAAACCCTAATTTTGAATCTTAGGGTTTTGTTGATTTTTGATCTTTCCTTGATGAATTATGATCATCCAATGATCAAATGATGAATCCTTTGACAAAATATGGACTTTGACAAAAAAATTCATTTTTGACTGTCTGTTGCATTTTTGGGTCAAACGGGTCGTCTGTTGACTGTTTGAGCTGCTGACGGTGCGTTTGAGTGAATTGAAGTTTGAAAATTTGTATGATGGTACTTTGAGATATATGGATGTGCATGAAATCCATTTGAGTTCTCAAAAACTTGTTTCTCCTGTAAAAACAAGAAAACCCTAGTCAGGGACTGTTTGTGTAGGAGACAGTTAAGCGTACCTGATTTTTGTGCAGTGTTGAGTCTCTGCTAATCGCGTGATATTCAGAAGACTTATAGAACAAAAATCTTGGAATTTTGAATTGCAAAAGATTGATTTGATTGATGGTACAAATCACTGAGAATTGTACTGCCAGCAGTTTGGCTGTCAACTGACTGTTCAGGTATTGACGTAGCAGTTAGAGTGAAAAATCAACAGTCAAAGTTAATTTTATTTTTTGTTGTTTTTGTTTTATGTGAAAGATTAAAGTTTATTTACATGACTTGTTAAAAACATAGACATAATAAATAACTAATATACTGTTACCAGTACAGTCCGAGTTTCCTGATTCTGCGCCTGCAAAAGATTTTAACTCTGTACCAATTGTGTCAGTACTATTTATCTGTAAATAAATAAATAGCATGTGTGAAGTAATAAACAGTATTTGGCGTTTGCGTAAGAATAAATTCAACTGCAAGCCAAATTACTGTATAAGAAAAATTCTAGAAACTAAGTATTTCATATGTTAGGATATTTGTTGAAATAAAAATCCATGATTATATGAGACTCTTAATTTTCAGATTGGAGTTTTCTTGAAAAAAGATGCGGGAAAATTTTGGGGTATAACAGTTGCCCCTATTCAATCTTCTTAAACCTGAAGAGATTGTCTGAAATCTGAAGGTAGAAGATGATTGAATATTTAGATGCCCTGAAAATTTGCACTTACCTTGATCAGAAGAGATGTTGGAAGTTGCATTTGAATGTCGTCTGCGAAATGTTGTTGGCAGATTGGAACATTACCTGAGATGGGCTTTCAGATGCCACATGGTAAATGGGTTAAGGGTTTGTTCATCAGAATGAATCCATTGATTATATCTTGATGAAGGATTTGAAAGTCTTTGTGTTGACTGTTTCGGAACCGTCCAAGGTTACCGCTTTAAGTCTAGGAGGATGATTGCTACGGAACTTGTCCAAAGTTTTTTTCTGCTTTAGATTTTGAAAGTTGATCATTGTGGAACCGTCTGAGGTATCACTTTTAGATCTTTGATTTTAGACCATTCTTGAACCGTCTGAGGTATCGACTTAGATCTGCAATGTTAGATCGTTCTGGAACCGTCTGAGGTATCGCTTTAAATCTTCGATAGTAGATCGTTCTGGAACCGTCTGAGGTATCAACTTAGATCTGCAATGTTAGATCGTTCTGGAACCGTCTGAGGTATCGCTTTAGATCTGCAACGTTAGATCGTTCTGGAACCGTCCGAGGTATCGCTTTAGATCTGCAATATTAGATCGTTCTGGAACCGTCTGAGGTATCAACTTTAGATCTTTAATGCTAGATCGTTCTGGAACCGTCTGAGGTATCGCTTTAGATCTGCAACGTTAGATCGTTTTGGAACCGTCTGAGGTATCGCTTTAGATCTGCAACGTTAGATCGTTCTGGAACCGTCTGAGGTATCAACTTTAGATCTGTGATGCTAGATCGTTCTGGAACCGTCTGAGGTATCAACTTTAGATCTGTGATGCTAGATCGTTCTGGAACCGTCTGAGGTATCAACTTTAGATCTGTGATGCTAGATCATTCTGGAACCGTTTGAGGTATCAACTTTAGATCTGCAATGTTAGATCGTTCTGGAACCGTCTGAGGTATCAACTTTAGATCTGTGATGCTAGATCGTTCTGGAACCGTCTGAGGTATCGACTTAGATCTGTGATGTCTGTTTTTGAGTTGGTAAGTGATCAGAATGAATCTTCGGCTTGATTATATCTGAGAGAACCGTTCATGGAATTCAGGTGAACACTGCATGTGATTGAGAACATCTTTGTTGAAGATATCCGTCTACCTGAAAAATCAAGTTAGTGATATGCAATGTTTATGATGCATGTAAATGTGAGATATTCCCGGAGAAATATACATGTTATGTTGTGTATGAATATGCGTATGAATATGCGCATGATGTATGAATATGATGTAAGAATATGATGTATGAATATGATGTATGAATATGAATATGTGATGTATGAATGTGAGATGTCGAGCTTTTATTTGGGAAAATAAATTTCCGCCAGTCATCTGGATATGACTATATTGTGATCGTTGATGATCTTTTGTCTTGTTTGAGTACCCTTGGCTGGGGAAATTCTTTGAGAACCCTGGTATTCTGTTGAAGGATCTTTGAATATCTCTTGAGAATGAAAGGTAGCTGGAAGTTCTGATACCCTTTCAAATGGGAATGAGGAAGATGCATAATCCTCCGATGCACTATCTGACCAAGTCCGGGTGCGGGGACCACACCTTCTAAAGATAGTAATCTGGAACAACCCTGCTGGGGGATAAGACTTCTTTTGAAGAGAAAATCTTTTTGAGGAATTTGCTGAGAAATGCGTTTCTCTTGGGGATTTTCTTCTGATGGGATGATGTCCAGATAATTGGGACATTTCCTGAATGCTATTCCTGTTTTTCCTGGTAAACATCAATCATATTCAAATGCACATGTTCATTCAAAATTATCATTGGGACGCTTACGTATTTAAAACAGAAAAAGTGAAAATAGTGATTTTTGAGCCTAAGCTGCATTGATTTTTGAAAAAGAGCCATGATAGGCTGGTTAGCACAGGGAGACAACAATCCTAGAAGTAGGAAATTGTCAGAAAGTTTTGGAAAATATTTATAAAGATAAATAGCTATGTGAAAACGATCCAGTCAAGTTTCAACTCTGCTATTGCCAATCTGTCTTCGAGCATCTCATCCCTCACTTGTTGGAAGAAAGTGATTGGACTGATCGGTGTCTTTGAGGAGTTGAATCTTGATGGTGAGTAGGCAGCTGAACGGAACATAGTTGTATGCTTCATTCCCTAACTTTTGCCTAGGCTGCCCTTTCAGGTTTTCAGCCTACCGGGATAATATTTGTTTAGTCTCTAATTTTTGCCTGGACCGCCCTTTCGGGTTTTCAATCCACCGAGACGCTCATTTTTTTGCCTAAGTTGCCCTTTCAGGTTTTCAACTTAGCGAGCTGTTTTTTTTCTTTTTAAGCGAAGTATTTTTTGACTATGTCAGCATTCACAGGGTGTGGGAAATCCTCGCCATCCATGGTGGTAAGCAACATGGCTCCGCCGGAGAATATTTTCTTGATTATGAATGGTCCCTCGTAGGTGGGAGTCCATTTGCCTCTGGGATCACCTTGTGGTAAGATGATGCATTTGACAACCAAGCCACCAGTTTGGTATGCTTGACTTTTGACTTTTTTGTTGAAGGCTTTGATCATACGCTTTTGGTATAGCTGACCATGACAAATAGCTGCGAGCCTTTTCTCATCAATCAAGTTTATCTGGTCCAACCGTGTTTGAATCCAATCGTCTTCGTCTAGATTGGCTTCTTTCATAATCCTTAGGGAAGGAATCTGAACTTCAATTGGAAGAACTGCCTCCATACCATAGACTAAGGAGAATGGAGTTGCCCCTGTTGAAGTACCCGCAGATGTGCGATAACCATGAAGGGCAAAAGGTAACATCTCATGCCAGTCTTTGTAGGTTACTGTCATTTTTTGTATGATTTTCTTGATGTTCTTGTTGGCAGCTTCCACCGCGCCGTTCATCTTTGGTCGATATGGAGAAGAATTATGATGTTTGATCTTGAACTGTGTGCAAAGTTCAGTAATCATTCTGTTGTTTAGATTTGTGCCATTGTCCGTGATAATCCGTTTAGGGATGCCGTACCGACAAATGAGATTGTATTTGATGAACCGGGCCACCACATTCTTGGTAACAGAAGCAAATGAAGCTGCTTCTACCCACTTTGTGAAGTAGTCAATAGCGACCAAGATAAAGCGATGTCCGTTGGAGGCAGTAGGTTTGATTTCTCCAATCATATCAATACCCCACATTGCAAAAGGCCAAGGAGCCGTCAGGACGCTTAATGGAACTGGAGGTACATGTACTTTGTCAGCGTATATCTGGCATTTGTGACATGTTCGGGAGTGATGATGGCAGTCTGTTTCCATGGTAGACCAGTAATAACCTGCTCTAAGGATCTTTTTAGCCATTGTATGTCCACTGGAATGAGTACCGAAGGCACCATTGTGTATTTCTTCCATGATTTGTTCTGCTTCCTTCTTGTTTACACAGCGAAGTAAAGTCGAGTCATGGTTGCGTTTGTATAGGGTTCCATTGCTTAGAAAGAATTTGGCAGCAAATCTCCTTAGAAACTTTCTGTCGTTAATGGATGCCCCTTCAGGGTACTCCTGAGCTTCGAGATATATTTTTACTTCATGGAACCATGGTTTTTCCTCGGTTCCTTCGGTATTGATCTCATTGCAATAGGATGGTTCATCTTGCCTGTAGATGGTGATCATAGGTGCCTCGTTGTCCCACCTGACTTTGAACATGGATGACATGGTAGCTAAAGCATCAGCTAGTTGATTTTCCTCGCGTGGGATGTGTTCGAAAGTGATTTCTTCGAAGTAAAGAATCAAACTCAGCACATATTCTTTGTAAGGAATTAGATTCGGGTGCTTCGTGTCCCATTCCCCTTTGACTTGGTAGATTACCAAGGCCGAGTCTCCGTAGACTTCCAGGAATTTGATTCTTAGATCGATTGCAGCTTCAAGACCCAGAACACATGCTTCGTATTCGGCTATATTGTTAGTGCAATTGAAGCATAATCTGGCAGTGAACGGTGTGTAACTTCCTGCGGGGGAAATGATCACAGCTCCGATGCCATTGCCAAGTGCATTAGAAGCTCCGTCAAAAACCATAGTCCACCGGGATCCTAGCTCGGGTCCTTCTTCTGGTCCTGGTTGTTTGTAGTCATTGACTAGCATAATGTCTTCGTCTGGGAAGTCAAAGTTCAATGCTTGATAATCATCCACTGCTTGATGAGCCAGATGATCAGCTACCACACTTCCTTTGATTGCTTTTTGTGAAGTGTATTGAATGTCATATTCTGTTAAGATCATTTGCCATCTCGCTATTCTTCCAGAGAGAGCAGGTTTTTCGAACACGTATTTGATGGGATCCATCTTGGAGATTAGGAAAGTGGTGTGATTTAGCATGTACTGTCTTAGTCGGCGAGCTGCCCAAGCTAAGGCACAACAAGTTTTTTCGAGTTGTGAGTATCGTGTTTCACAATCGGTAAACTTTTTGCTAAGACAGTAGATTGCGTGCTCCTTTCGGCCGGATTCGTCATGTTGTCCTAGTACACAACCCATTGAGTCTTCTAACACAGTTAGGTACATTATCAGAGGTCTGCCTTCCACAGGTGGCAACAAGATTGGAGGTTTTTGGAGATATTCTTTGATTTTGTCAAAGGCTAACTGGCATTTGTCATTCCACCTTTCCACTTGATCTTTCTTCAACAGTTTGAAGATCGGCACACAAGTAGTAGTCATGTGGGCAATAAATCGGGCGATGTAATTTAGACGTCCCAAGAATCCTCTGACTTGTTTCTCGGTACGAGGTATAGGCATTTCTTGAATGGCTTTGACCTTGGCGGGATCAACCTCAATACCTTTGCTGCTGACGATGAAACCTAAGAGTTTGCCGGATCTTACTCCAAAGGTACACTTATTTGGGTTCAGTCGCAACTTGTATTTCTTGAGTCTGTCAAACAACTTGTGTAAATGACCCAAATGTTCTTCCTCGGTGTTGGATTTTGCAATCATGTCATCGACATACACCTCTATTTCTTGATGAATCATATCATGAAATAGCGCTACCATTGCACGTTAATAGGTTGCTCCCGCGTTTTTCAGACCAAAGGGCATTACTTTGTAACAAAAGGTTCCCCAGGGTGTTGTGAAGGTTGTTTTTTCCATGTCTTCGGGTGCCATCTTGATTTGATTGTACCCTGAGAATCCGTCCATGAAGGAGAATACCTTGCATTGTGCGGTATTGTCAACTAGTACATCGATGTGTGGTAAAGGGAAATCATCTTTGGGGCTTGCCCGGTTCAGATCTCTGTAGTCCACGCACATTCTGACTTTCCCGTCTTTTTTAGGTACAGGCACGATGTTAGCTATCCAAGGAGGATAACTTACAACTTTTAGGAATCCGGCATTGAACTGTTTTTCAACCTCGTCTTTGATCTTTTTTGACATATCAGGCCTACTCCTTCGTAGTTTCTGTTTGACTGGAGTGCTACCTTCTTTGATTGGCAGGCGATGAACTACAATGTCCGTGTCAAGGCCTGGCATATCTTCATAGGACCATGCGAATATCTCGACGTAGTCTCGCAGCATTTGAATCAGTCTTTGCTTGATGCTGTGTTCTAAATCAGCCCCTATTTTGACTTCTTTCTTTTCTTCGTTGCTGCCCAAGTTGATGACCTCATTTGGATCCTCGTGAGGCTGTATGGCCTTGTCTTCTTGTTCTAGCAGCCTTGCAAGTTCTCTTGGCACTTCACAATCTTCCTCACTTTCGGCCTCAGTTTGGTAGATCGGACTTTCAAAGTCATGACGGGCAATAGCAGAATCGTTGTTGACTGGATCCAGAGTGTATGTTAATTATGTGAGTGTGTGTGAAGAAAAAACATAGCTATTTGAAAGCGAAGAAAGAAGGAAAAAGGATCATAAAATTTAAATATGCAAGCGTCCCATGATTTTATTGAATGCACATGATCATGATATGATAAGCCCTTATAGAAGGACCGGTGTGCTAAGGCACACGGCTTTCAAGCTCATGGTTCGATTGTTCAGGAACCATTTTTATCTTTGCACAATATACACAAAGAAAACAAGAAATGGCATTTACTCCTGGACAAAGGAGATCACATCCTCAGCTTTCCAGTTGTTCAATCCACTGTTGTGAGCAGGGAGTACCCAGCTGTTCCAGTTGCAGTTGTCTTTTTCATCTTCCACAGCATTGATTTCATTAGTGGGAAAATGAGCCGGTGATCCTTCGGGATAAGGGATATACTCTGCTGGATACGAGAGCCCAGGCTGAGATATCTCTGTTGGCTGAGCGAGATGCTCGATAAGGCCGTCCCATGCAGTCGGGATGATACTTTGAATAGAGACTTGTGCATCCTGATGAGGAGTGTATGCTGACAGAAAGCAACCCTCGTTATTTGGTATTTCCCTGGTTTCTTCAAGAGCGAAATTGTCATCGTAATGTTCATCCCATCCAGTTGGGACAATGTCCTTCATAGCAATTTGTGAGCTTGGAGGAGCGGAATATTTCACCATATAGTCATATTTGCCGCTGGGTTCTCCTAGCGTGTCCCATACTTCTTTGGGTGGATTTTGATATTGCTCAGTGACGGGACTTGTGAAACTTTCGTCATTTCCAATTTGATCACCCCATCCAGTCGGGGTAAGGTCTTCCATAGCAATAATTCTGAGGTGCGGCATACTGATAATTATACCCGCCGTTTGGTTCTCCCACAGCATCCCACATTCCCATGGAAATAGGTGGAATCTCATCTGGATATGGCTGAAGGATATGGTTCATGAACACTCCTTCATCTTCAATAGCGTTTACTTCTTGGCTGATGAAGTGTGACATTAATCTTCCAGAACGAGGACTTTGATCATTCTTTTGATTTTCACTATCATAGCCCAGACCTAGCTTGTCAGATTTGTAGGGTATATCGGGAAGCTGTCCCCATACTGTGCAATCACCCTGTTCAATCAAGGCTTTGGCATCTTTGAGAGAAGCCATAGTTGTAGTTGGAGTAGCAGGAATATGCTTGGTGGTAGAGACATCTGGGGAGACCACCTCAAATGATTGGCATGGAGTTTCGATGAATTCGTCCTCCGACTCGACATATTTGGAATTGCTTAGGTGACTAACCACATATTCCTCTTCGCCATAGACTGTGACAATCTTTCCTTTTACTGGATATTTTAACTTCTGATGCGGGGTAGAAGTTACAGCGTTTGCCCCATGTATCCAAGGGCGTCCAAGTAAACAGGAGTAGGCTGGGTGAATTTCCATTACGTAAAAGATAGAATCAAAGATTTGAGAACCCACTCTGATTGGGAGATTCACTTTTCCGTATACCGTTCTGGTTGACCCGTCAAAGGCTCTTACCACAACATCACTTGGTTGTAACACAATTCCTTCGAAGTCAAGCTTTTCTAGTACTGTTTTCGGTAACACGTTCAAAGAAGAACCGTTATCTACTAGCACATGAGATAGAGTGGTGCCATTACATTCAATGGAGATATGTAAGGCTTTGTTGTGATTTTTTCCAGCAGGGGTTAGATCCACATCGGAGAAACATAGACCATTGCTCACGGTTAGATTGGCAACACAATTCTCAAATTGGTCGACTGAGATCTCTTGAGGCACATGCGCAGCTTTCAGGAACTTCATCAGAGCTTTGGCATGAGCTTCTGAATATTTTAGCAGAGATAGCATTGAGATTTTTGAAGCGGTGTGCCCCAGTTGCTCAACAATATTGTAATCACTCTTGCAGATGATTTTCAATATTTCCTCCATTTCTTGCTTTGATGGATCCTCAGCAGTGATCTCCACCGGGGTTTGAACTTGTTCAACTTGTGGCTCTTTGCCTCGAGCGTTGACATTTTGATTAGGAACTGGGACTCGGACTGGACCAGCAGCAACATTTGGAGAAATTTCTGGTGAAAAGATTCTTCCACTTCTCGTGATCTTGCTGGTACCCACAATATTACCCACAGTTGGAGTAGATAACTTTGCGGTCTCTTCAGTCGAGGTACTCTGCTTAACTCCATGAACGTAAACATTAGCGTCGTATCCCCATGGGACAGCTTTGTCTGAGGAGTATGGAAATGGAGTTGGACTAGCAATGACTACTGATGCCACTTTGAGTGTAGCAGAAATTTTGAACGGAGCCTTGGCAGAGATTTTGAATGGTAAGCTAGAGATCACTGAGGCATCCTCTATTCTCATCCTGTTTGCAAAGACTTCGCACAGCACGTCCATAGAAGGGAGCCTCTCAAACATAATGATACGGCGATCCATCCACTTTTGAATTCCCATTCTTAGATTTTCACAACCATTGGGCAGGCAGGAGCAGTAAAAGCAGTCGGGGTCACACCCTGGAAAGTAACCAGCTCGGATTAGCTTTCCTTTGACTTCGCAGAGTGGAGTTGATAATTCGTTCACATCATAGATGTAAACAGTGTCTAGGATAGCGTTGACAGTTTTGTCATGCTTTGGCATAGGTGCTGTGATGACATTTGGAGTTTCTGGAGGATCGAACTCAATTTCACCAGCATCTATCATATCTTGTATTTTATTTTTCAAGGCCCAGCAGTGATCTGCGTCATGTCCTGGAAAGTTTGAGTGATAGGCACATGTTGCATCAGGGCGATAATTTGGAGAGGAAGTGTTGACATTCTTTGGAGGACCTCTTAAGGTGATCAGATCTGCTTTTAGCAAGTGCTGCAATGCCTGAGAGATTGGCATGTTGATTCTAGTGAAATTTCTTCTTGGTGCATCTGGTCGATGCGTATATTTTGGCTGTTGATCTTTTTGAGGTGCAGATGCGGAGATCAGAACTGCCCCTACAGCTTGATGCTGCTCACTTTTGCGACTTTTCTGAATTTGTGTTGCATTGACCTCATTTCTCCCGCTGATGGGCCTTTTTGTAGTACCAGAGGAGGAACCTATTTGAATTTTTCCATTTTGAATGCCACTTTCGACACGTTCTCCGGTCAGTATCAGGTCAGTGAAACCTGATGATGAGCTTCCCAGCAAATGGCTATAGAAAGGGCCAGTTAAAGTGCCCATGAACATGTCAACTAGCTCGCGATCAGATAAGGGTGGTTGAACCCTTCCAGCCATATCTCTCCACTTTTGTGCATATCCTTTGAAACTTTCTTTTGGTCCCATAGACATGCCCCTTAGTTGAGTACGGGTTGGCGCAAGATCAGCATTGTATTGGTACTGTTTGTAAAAAGCAGCAGCTAATTCTTCCCAAGTATGAACCTTGGTATTTTCCAGCTGGTAGTACCACTCGAGTTGTGTACCCGACAGACTTTCTTGGAAGAAGTGAATCCACAATTTGTTATCCGTTGTATGAGGTTGTATTTTCCTCACATAGGATCTCAGATGTAGTTTCGGGCAAGAAACTCCATCATATTTTGCAAAGACAGGAACTTTGAATTTTGGAGGGATAACAACATCCGAGATGAGCCCTAGATCATTGAAATCTAGGCCAGGTATTTTTTGTATCTCCATAGCTTTCATACGGTCTTCCAGCTGTTGGTATTTTTCATTATCCGGTTCGTCCCCAGAATGATCATCTTCTTCATTTGAAGAGAGAGAGAGGGTTTGGCTGAACCCTGGTTGCTTTGATTGTCTTCTTGTTCACCATCACCGACTGTTTCAGGGATCGGTGGCTTTTTGAACTTTTTGACTGGGATTTTGATCTTCCTTTTCAGGTGACTCACGCCTACAGATCCTTTGGGCTTCTTTTTCTTCTTGATTATCAGGGCTTTCAGTTCTTGTTGCCCCTTTGCCAGTTCCAGAATTGCCACTTGAACTTGGGCATTCTGTGCTTCGAGATTCTTGATGCTCATTTCAGATTCCATCTCTTCTGACTGAAATAAACAGCGAGAAGATGAGAAATCCGTCATGTGAACCTGTTATGCAATGTGTATGACTGGATGCCATGTGTATGAATGAAATGTATATGCAATGTATATGAATGCAATGTATGAAATGTATATGCAATGCATGAAGTGAAATGTGTGTGCAATGTTTCAAGGATCTTAGAGTTTAGATTTGTTAAAGAAGAAACAAATGTTAGTTAATCAATTTATTTCTTTTTTTTTCTTTGCCTCATTTGGGCTTACAAGACAGAAATAAAATAAATGATCCTTCAGGTCTCCCGTGGACGCTTTCTCTTTGCCCCCAGGAATGTGTTGATCTGCTGTTCTTCTTGAAGCTGTTCGGTGAGCTCCAATATCCTTCTCTCATAGTCTTGACAGTATGATTTGAAGGTGTCTCTTTCCTCTTTGAGTTGAACCCAAGATTTTTGCAACTCTTCTAGGTCAGTTGGCATGTCCGGGTGTAGAATAACTTGAGGTTCATATCCTTCGACCTCTGGTTCAATAGTCACAGGTAGAACAGCGGGATATGGCATAAGGAGTTTCTGAGCATGAGTGCGGACCCATCTGAGGTAGGGTTCCATAGGGATAGAATTCCATTGCCCCAGAGTTTTGCTTTCTATTCTATAGACACTGCCCCATGCATGTATGAACCTTTGTCGGTGTCTATGAGAATCATTCTCGTAATCAAACACAATGCCACGGATAATCATGTCATGAGGACCGTTGCTCCTTGCATATCCGAATTGGCGTAGAGCTAAAGAGGGATTGTAAGTGATGCCTCCTTTGATGCCAAGGAGTGGCACATTAGGGTATTCTCCACAATGATCAATGATAGTAATGTCTCTTTGAAAGAAGTTGTTCCACCGGATATCTGAATGAGACAAAGACATAATCCTGCGAGACCATTGCATTCTTTGTTCATTTCTCAACACTGATCGGGGAAGATGAAATGTAAACCACCTAGCCAGTAGTGGTATACAGCACATGAGAGTTCCTCGTTTCTTCATGGTACGAATGTGTAGAGAATGTAGAATGTCTCCCAGCAATGTTGGTACCGGGTTACGGATTAGGAAAAGGATGATGATGTGTACACTTATGAACTGGTCGGGATTTGGGAATAAAACCAACCCATAGATCAAAAGGGCCATAACTTCCTCAAAAGCTGGATAACTTTTGTTTTCTAGCAGTAGTCGAGCCTTTTCCAATAAGAATTTAGCAAGCAAACCTTTAACTCCACTCTTTGTTTCCCAATTGGACTCGATTTCTGATTTTCGTAGATGTAAAGCAGCAGCAATGACTTCAGGCTTTGGAATCCTTTCTAAACCAGTGAAAGGTAATTGATTTCGAACAGGCAATCCCATTAGTTCAGAGAATACTTCGAAAGTGGGTACCAACTGGTAATCAGGAAAGGTAAAGTAATGGTGTTCAGGGTCAAAGAACTGGAACAGGACCCGTATCATGTCTTCTTCAAATTTTGAGGTAACCAAATGGAGTAGGTGACCATGCCTTTCGGTGAATTGAACATTCCTGGGGAATTCTGACACTAAGTCTTTTAGTTCAGATGGTACCGTTGAGATGTTGATTCGGATGTAATCTTTGGTGGCGGGAGCCATTACCTGCAAAAACAAAGGTAAACTCTTTGATCCTTGAAGTGTTTGGTGCAAAAATGATATGCTTATGATGCAAAAATGTGGCACACAAAGACAAATCAAACAATAGCTTTAGGTTTAAAGGCTTGCATGGAGCTGATAGGTGATACCCTCCCCACTGAAGTTGAGTTGGTTAAAACCTGTCCTAGAATAGTATTCGGGTTCTATGATCCTTGGAAGTAACATCTCAATGCGGCGCTCGAGCGGCCGATCAAAATATTCCTCGAGGATAACTAACTTCGATCAATTTCAAAGCTAGCCACTTAATAGGCCACAAGTCAAGTTCAACTAAAAAGGTTCTAAGACAAATTAGTGTTTAATGACATTTCGGAAGCCTAATATACTCCTTGATCGTTTTCAAGGGACATCAGTATAAACCAAAGTGTCGCACTAATGATGACTACCAGATCAACCGTATCGGTACATGCCGTACAGTTTCCTTGGTCTATTGTCATATACTTAAGGTATCTCGAGATTCGGGTTAGAATCTTTCACACAAGCAAAACACCCAAACAAACCTTTGAAAAATAGAGCAATCAAGTCAAACAATTGAAAACATCGAAGTGATCTATTCTCTTAAGGTATCCCCTTTTGAAAACATTTTGTTTTTTGAAAGTATTCCCCAGCAGAGTCGCCAGTTCTGTGGACCTCCGTTTTTTAATACCGGGCCATACCTCTGTTCTGGAGAGATACGTGAACTGACTCTTTTTTATCGCTTAATGCTTTTGCATTTTTGAAAATTCACAGAGTCGCCACCGACCTTTTATTTTATCCAATTAAGGAAAGGTTTATAAAAGAAACAGAAAAAAGACCTTTAAGAAATTCTGGGTAAGGGGGTAGGTTATACAAAGGGAAGGTGTTAGCACCCTTTGTATCCATGGTTATCCATGGGCTCTTAAGTTTGCTTAGCTCACTTGTTTTTCGATCACTTTTCAATTGCTTTAGAATGCTCATATGTGGTTTCAAATACTTTTGTAAATTGAATTTTGTAATGATCCGTGTGTGGATGTATACAAAATGCTTGTTTATCTTTCGAAAGATGTTTTGAAAAGAACGTTAACTTTGTAATAATCCGTGTTTGGATGTATACAAAGTATTGTCTTTTTTTGAAAGTTTTGTTTTGAAAAACAACAGTGTATGAGAATTTTGTTTGTTTTGATTTGAGCAAGCAAACTAGGAGGTCTACCCTGAGTTGTAAGGTCTTTATCCTTATTTCCTTTAAAAATCTATCCTTTCACTGGATACAAACAAAAGGTTCGATTTTGTACTCGAAACAGTAGAATTTTGACTTTGATTTTGAAAAGAATGAGAAGGGATTACCTTAAGAGGTGCAAGTGTGATTGTGTTTGTATTCAGATATTTTATCTTTGAAGTTAGTGATCTAACGGTTCAATTTTATCTTTGACATACACGCAGTTTATATTTGCTGGAAATTAAAATGCGGAAATGTAAAGTGCGGAAAGTAAATCTACGCTATTACATCGATTGTGCAGGAAATGTAAACTAGCCTATTTACATGAATTTGACATCCTATACATTTATCTAGGAATTGAAATTGCAAGAAAAATAAAAGGCATGTTTTTGGATTTTTTATGATTGATTTTAATTATAATTAATGCATGATTAATTAAATTAAAATGAAGAAAAAAGATGAAAATAGATTTAAACCTAGAAATTAAGTTTAAAATATGTACAAAATATTTGTCAATTAATTTTAAAACAAAACTAATTTTTTTGGAATTTTTGAAATTGATTTGAAATTGATTTAAGCTAATTAAAACATAATTATACAAATAATTATACAAATAATTAAAACTTAAAGAGAAAATTATTCAAAATATGTACAAAATTAGTTTATAATATATAAACAATATTTAACATTAAGAACAATTTTTTTTATGATTTTTTGATTGGTTAGAATAATTAAGAAGCAAATATATAAATATATACTAATTAATTATACAAAATAGCCTTAATTTAAATAAAATATTAATATTTTTATGCCTAAAAATAAATAAATATTTTATCAGATTAAAACTAAAAATAAAATATTTTTGGTGTTTTATGATTGGTTGATTTTAATTAAAATGCAAAATATAGAGATTTATTAATTAAAACCTGCAGGGGGTGTGTTAAGCAAATCTGGAAAAGAACTATGTTTAGTTCAAGAGATGCCTTTGGGCCAGAAACCAGGGGTGTGAATATCAATACGTACAGGCCCAATCCACTTGTTTATTTTATTTTTCTGATTTTAAGTTATGTGGGGTCCACATTTTAAACCAGAACCAATCAGGTTATAACGTTTTGCCACGCATGCCACAGACTTATTGACCAGCCAATAGGAGCGAGGGAAGGAGCCACGCGTGCAGTCAACCATGCCCTAGCCTTGCTGACCACCGGAATAGTGTTTTCCGGTTGTCTTCTCCGGCGAGGTGGTTTTCAAAACCTGCAAAATAGTTAGTTTAAACACCAAATGAAGACCCTACCCCCTTAAATCGAGGTCTGGGAATCCAATGGTGAGGTTAGTTTGGACTGAAAATGCTTGTGTTAAGAGATTCGAAGAGAAACATAAACTCACGGTTGACAATGGCAACCCATGTTCAGGACGTTAGAACTCTCATGCTAGGGTTCAAACCTGATCTAATGATCAGTATAAGCTCAACCATAACCGTGAGACATGTTAACAACGCATGAAATTTGAATTTGAAATCAATGAAAGTTTACCAAATCGGAGAGTGAGAGAACTCGAGTTTCAGGCCTCTATGAACTTGGTTATGGATCTAAACTTACTCAAATAAGTTCCAGGAAGTGATTTATGGACTTAGTTTGCTTTAAAACTAGCTGCAAATTTAAATGCGAATTTTGAAGTTTCTTTGATTATTTTTTGAAATATGAAGTGTGTTCTTGCTATATCTTTGCTCTATTTCGTGTGTCCTTATTACATTGAAGTATGCTAGCCTATTTATAAGCCAAGGGCTGCTTAAAAACTAAGCTAAAAGCATTGATGAGCTTTGTTGAAACTTTGATTTTTAAATATTAAAAATCTTTGAAAACTTGACCAAGTCTTCTTCTCTTCAATGCACTTTCCTTGCTCTTCAATTCTCTGCAGAAAAATGAAGGTTCCTTGGGTGAGCCATTTGGAAAAAATACATTTTTGAGCAATGTTGGTTTCATGCATTTTCCCAAAATTTAGCCAACTTCAACAAGGTGAAAATCCCTCAATTTTTGTCATATGAAGGAGATCTTGCACTTTTTGGAAACCTCAAAGAGTCCTCTAACCAATGCCTTTGGTCTCATGTCAAAATTATTTTTGATGCTCCTTGTGTGTCCTTTTGAAAAAGTGTCTTTTTGTTGAATTTGAAAATGACCTGTAATGTCTTTGGTCATATTTTTCAAATGGTGAATGCAATGACCATGGGATCAATTGCATTTGAAAGATAATTGAATTTCCTTCAAAACAAGCTTGGGTTTGAATTTTTTGGATGAAGGATGAGAGAGTTATGATCAGTCAAAGTTGAGTTGACTTTTCAGGCAAAAACCCTAATTTTGAATCTTAGGGTTTTGTTGATTTTTTATCTTTCCTTGATGAATTATGATCATCCAATGATCAAATGATGAATCCTTTGACAAAATATGGACTTTGACAAAAAATTTCATTTTTGACTGTCTGTTGACTTTTTGGGTCAAACGGGTCGTCTGTTGACTGTTTGAGCTGCTGACGGTGCGTCTGAGTGAATTGAAGTTTGAAAATTTGTATGATGGTACTTTGGGATATATGGATGTGCATGAAATCCATTTGAGTTCTCAAAAACTTGTTTCTCCTGTAAAAACAAGAAAACCCTAGTTAGGGACTGTTTGTGTAGGAGACAGTTAAGCGTACCTGATTTTTGTGCAGTGTTGAGTCTCTGCTAATCGCGTGATATTCAGAAGACTTCTAGAACAAAAATCTTGGAATTTTGAATTGCAAAAGATTGATTTGATTGATGGTACAAATCACTGAGAATTGTACTGCCAGCAGTTTGGCTGTCAACTGACTGTTCAGGTATTGACGTAGCAGTTAGAGTGAAAAATCAACAGTCAAAGTTAATTTTATTTTTTGTTGTTTTTGTTTTATGTGAAAGATTAAAGTTTATTTACATGACTTGTTAAAAACATAGACATAATAAATAACTAATATACTGTTACCAGTACAGTCTGAGTTTCCTGATTCTGCGCCTGCAAAAGATTTTAACTCTGTACCAATTGTGTCAGTACTATTTATCTGTAAATAAATAAATAGCATGTGTGAAGTAATAAACAGTATTTGGCGTTTGCGTAAGAATAAATTCAACTGCAAGCCAAATTACTGTATAAGAAAAATTCTAAAAACTAAGTATTTCATATGTTAGGATATTTGTTGAAATAAAAATCCATGATTATATGAGACTCTTAATTTTCAGATTGGAGTTTTCTTGAAAAAAGATGCGGGCAAATTTTGGGGTATAACACGTTGGCGCCGAGATACGGTGATGAACGAACATCAATCTTCACAGTGATAAGGTTCTACGATCTTTCCAGCGTTTCTTTGATTTTCTAGATAATACGGTTCTGTGATCTTCAAGATGCCGATCAAAAGAAAGATCTGAACAAACCTTAATATGCACGTTGATGCGCCAATTACATATTAGAATAAACAGTATGATGCTTGGATTAAATATAGATTATAAGAAATAGCGCGGTGCAGACGAGGGAGTGTTAGTTCGTGAAAGAGTGAAGGAGTGAAAGTTATGAGGGAGAGTGAATCTAGGGAGTAATTTGTGGTTTAGAAAGTGAATAGAGTGGAAGTGATATAATATATATTACTTACACGAATTTACAATATTAGTATACTATAATATGTGTAGCAACCGGCCTAAAGATTTAATGTTTTGAGTCGCCACCTATTCTGAAGGGCGAATAGGAAACCCTACGCAGTTTAGAGATCGGGGTAAGATACTATATTCAGGTCGAGGGAAGGTGTTAGGCACCCTCAACCTTTTCCAAAAGGCTAACATTCAAAGATAAAGGTTTGTAAGGTTTATAAAGAAATATGGCAGACAGTTAATAGGGTTAAGGCAAATAATTGAACAAGATTAGAATATGGAGGAAGGGGACTCGCCTTGTTGCCAAGTGCCTACGTACCTCCTTAGGGAGGATCAGAGTCTACGTAGTTCGGGTTCAGGGTTGTACGCCTTAGAATTTGATTATGAAGTGTATCTGAAATTGTTTTTTGAAATGCGAATGTTCGAAGGTATTTTGAATTACCTTATCGCAGTTTGAACATCGCCGAATTGAAGAGATGAAAATCCATGGTTGAATGTGTTTTAAGTGTTTGGGCGTACAACCCTGATTTGATATGGCACTATTAACCGCAATGATCAATAGATTCGATCACCATAGTTAACAGATTAGTAAAGGATTGCTGGCAATTCTAATCGATTGGTTCGATTATCACTTTTAGCAAATTAAAGTATTTTAATTATTAATTTATTAATTTATCGTTACCCCTCATAATCGATAGATTCGATTACAAATAATAACGAATTGATAAGGTATGCTAATCATCATAACCAATGAGATGGTTAGAACCATTTAGCAAAATAAAGCGTGTTTTATTATTGGATTTGATTAATTAAATAATTGTGTTTTGAGTAATATATTTTCATAAGTTAATGAATCTAATTAAACTAATTAAAAAAACTTCATTAATTAATTAATTACCAAAGGCAATTTGTTTTGTATATTTTTTAATTAAGTTAATAAGTTAATAAAGCTAAATATAATATATGCTAGTATGTAGTAAGTATCGTAGCGTTTTACGAAAGGCTTTTGAATGGTCAGTAAACAATAGAGTCAAATTGAGAATATGGGAGCAATGCTTTACTGTATCAAATCAGCATATATTACATTAACAAGTAACTTAATTAATTGGTTATTAGAAAATACAAATAAATAACAGTTCATGCATTAGGTTTGAGAAGTCTCAAAAAAACAAAATCTGAATGGACCACATCTATTTTCCGAAAACGTAAACGAGAACACCCTTTTACACAGTTTTATAAAACCAACTTATTCTCTTTAAGTGAAAGAAAATTCCACCTTTTCTCTCTCTTTTTCTTACTGATAAGAAAGCAAAGAAGCAGTCTTCCCCTTAATACCAGTTTCAGTTATGCTAAAAAGACATGGCAAGATCAAACATCCACACAACGTCAAAATTAAAACTGAAAGATGGAAATCATACCTGAGGGCGGATTCGATTGGTGAGAGTGATAGATCGGCGGAAACACGGGACCACGGCGCAGTAAATTTGCGTTGTGCTCGTCGAAGGTTGATGGTCACGCTGTCGATTTGCGGTGGTGTAGGCTGTGGAGTTCAGCGGCGGATCAGTCTTCGTGGTGGATCTGTGTGAGTCCGGCTCTGATTCGGATGGAAGATCCGGCGGTTGCGGCTCGGATCGAAGGGCGGTTGTGGTTGCGTTGCTGTAGTTTTCGGTGCTAGAACCTGTGTCCCCCCCTTCTCATTTTCTTTTTTAGATTTATAGTCTAGGGTTTTGATTCTTTCATTTAGGCAAGATTAGATTCTTAGCTTTTTTAGGATTTCATTAGGTTTTGATTCTGGATTTGGGCCGAGATTGGTTCATTAGGGTTTGTGTTGGAGAGAGGGGTGGCGCCGCTGCTAGCTGAAGGTGACGATGAACAGGGTTACGAAACCCTAGTTGACCTTCGGTCAACCTTTCTTCTTTTAACTAATTAATAAAAAGCACATTGATAATCACATACTAAAAACTATAAATTGTACGATAACTAAAATTAGTCACCTAACAATCTCAATTAAAACCTAAATTAGTTAACTAACAATCTCTATTAAAAACCTAAATAAATTAGTAAAATAAAACAATACTTAGTAAAACAGATTAATTAAAAACATTACTAATAATTATACTAATTAATGATTTTAAAATTAACTACTAAAATCCTTAATTAAAAAAATAAATACAAATTATATTACTTAGTTAGTACTAAAAATCTTGAACAAAACTCTAAATGGGCCTAAAAATCATATTGGGCTCAAAGAGAAATCCTATAAAAATACACCCCACTATTTTGACTTTGAATACACCCTTATAAGAGTCGGATTTAACAAGTATTAAACCCCATGACCCTTATATTTTATAATTCTAATGAATCAAATATATGTAGACGTATCGGGTAAATTTTGGGGTATGGCAGCTGCCCCTATTTAATTACCTTGGATTGAATGGCGTGAGAATACGCAGGTCTCACGCTTTTCGAATCGAAGAGTTATTAAATAATGGAAGACCCCTAAATTTACTTTGTGCTCGAGTGTTAGAGAAGAGAATCGTCTCGCTAAAGCCTGGGACTTACATAGCGAAGACTCGCAGTTAGTTGTGTGATCAGCTTGCTATTATTGCTAGCAAGCTTTCCGTAGTTTGTGAACCCCTCTTACTATAGTTCTTAGTAAGTTTTCATGATCTCTGAACCCCAAAAGGACTACTTGTCATAATTCTGACAAGCTCACCTGTACCATTTGGATCATCTGCCCTTAATCGGACAGATTTCACCTGTATAGAGGATTGTCTTGTAAATGCGTATGCATAATGCGTATGATCATGTTGTTTGTACAGTGCGAATGTATGCATGTTCACATATGTAAATGCTACGTGCACGCGAATGGGTATGAATGAACGACAAAATTGTTATCATCGGTAAGGTTACCGGGATACGTCAATCAGGCGATTGGAAAATAAACACTCGATGGGGTTACTGGCATCAGTAAGGTTACCGGAAAGCATCAATCAGGTGATTGGAAAGATGTCTCAGTAAGGTTACTAGCATCGGTGAGGTTACCGGAAAGCATCAATCAGGTGATTGGAAAGATATCTCAGTAAGGTTACTGGCATCGGTAAGGTTACCGGAAAACAACATTCAGGTGATTGGAAAGAATATCTCAGTAAGGTTACTGGCATCGGTAAGGTTACCGGAAAACATCAATCAGGTGATTGGAAAGAAAGTCTCAGTAAGGTTACTGGCATCGGTAAGGTTACCGGAAAACATCAATCTGGTGATTGGAAAGAAAGTCTCAGTAAGGTTACTGGCATCGGTAAGGTTACCGGAAAACATCAATCAGGTGATTGGAAAGATGTCTCAGTAAGGTTACTGGCATCGGTAAGGTTACCGGAAAACTCCAAATTGTATGGTTCTGGTATTGATTTCTTTTGAAAAAGATTTGTATTTGAGGGGATAAAGTGGCATAGGGTCGGGAAAGCTTTCCGACCACATCATTAAGAATAAATGATTTGTGAAAAACCTGTGGGGAATACTACTCGGGATAGTTGAGGAATAAGGAGTTCTTTTGGAGAAGTGACCCTGACCTAACTGAGGATGTAAAGGGTGTTTGATAAGAACTTGAATTTGGCTTATGCTTTGATGCATGTTTGAAACTAAACGTAATGCTCCACCTAAGTGGAAATGCTATGCATTTTGGAGGATGCAATGTGGTATGCAATGACATCTATCAGGAGCTCAAAGGATGAAATCTTCTGACTGTTGAGGAACGCCAACCATCTAGATTTAAATCTCGATTCTTGCTTA
Organism: Vicia villosa; assembly: GCF_029867415.1. Classification (NCBI taxonomy): domain Eukaryota; kingdom Viridiplantae; phylum Streptophyta; class Magnoliopsida; order Fabales; family Fabaceae; genus Vicia; species Vicia villosa. The sequence continues at coordinate 122,584,157 of NC_081182.1, read as the reverse complement.
GGATAAAGATCATGACTTCCCGACATTCTCTTTGTATACACAAGTTGTTTAGCGTGCGCCTGAACTTGACTGGATCAAATAATTGAAAAGGAGGAGGTGCCCCTGCCTACTGTCTAGCTCCAGTCTGCAGGGCTTTTGAAGAGATCGCCTCGAGAGGATTTTCAGAGATTTGTGCCATCGAAATAGATTGCCCCAGTGTTATGGACTATGGAATAGTGCCCCTGACCAATCATAGTTTAGAGATGGTTTCGGCCACGCTTGAGTAACAGCCCCTGATTACTCAATACTTTGAGACATTCTTCGAACCTTGAGTGATTGCCCCATTTTTGGATTTTGTAAAAGATATGCCCCTGAGTATTATTGCTTCGAGACTCGCCCCAAGTCGATTGGATCTTAGGGTGGATTCCCCTAGTTAATAGGATCTTTGTATACCCTTGTGATCATTGGGATTTTGCCCCTGGTTAGGAGAACCCCCTGGACGTGGTTCCCCCATTCAAGAGTCTTTATTAGAAATGATAGCCTCCATGTTAACTGCATTCTTACTCAACGGAGTATTCAACTGCTTCTCTGCTCCTTAGGGTAATCCACTTTGAGATATGTTTGCCCCCAACTTATTCTTGGGGAAGATGCACCTTTTTATCAGAGATTCATTATGGAATCTTCTTGGATGTCATGCACTAGTTCATATGCCAAGGGTGTTTATTATGAGAATGATAATTCTAATGCAAAGTTTATGTTTGTCTTGAAACTTAAATTTTTTTGAAATGATGTCGTAACATCGATTTTTTTATTTTTATGATAGGTGGTATGATGCCAACTCAAAAGTTTCAGCAAGCCTCGCAGGAGTCAGATTACCGTACTCTCGTTTAGTATGCTTTCGAATAAACCCTACTTCAATTAGGACTTTTGAAGGTTGTAACGTGGCCGGGTTCACGGTTTTAGAAAAAAGATTTAAGGCTCCAAAATATTTGGTGCCCACCCACTCTCCGTGATGTTCTCCAATCCTAAGTTCAATTAACTCGACCTGAGTGTTCATCCCTCTAAAGGAATTTTAGCATGGTTGAGGAATCAATGAGGATCTTCGGGTATGGCAGTCGCTCACCTTTTCTTCCTTGATTTTATAGTCACACGACTTTGTTCTCACCTGGAAATTTTATCATTATTATTATTTTTTTTTTGCCTTTCACTTTTTCTTCTTTTTTTTTTTTAACAAGTCGCGTGACTTTGCATTGTCTTTGATTTGCTGGAAGTGATTGCGACTACCTCATTCCATGATTGATGGAGAATTACCATTGTGGCATTGTCATCTTTTGACCTCTTGAAGAATAAAGGATAAACATTGTGGTTTTGACATTCCTCAACCTTTTGACAGATAACCATTGTGGTATCTTTAGATGCATACCCTTAATGAGTTTTGAACACTCGGTCAGATTAACCGAACACTACCCTGCCCCTGGGTTAAAAATGAAGGTTTTTTTCTGAATAGAAATGAAACTTCTACTTCAAGGCTCAAAGGGGTTAACGAGGGTCTATCTCCCTTATATCTCCGGTGTTTGGGGATTTGAAACAATGCCTGTACATCATTAGCAAGGTTTTATTCGAAAGCGCACCGTTTGAAATTCTTGGTATTACGCTCATCATCCTCCCTCCAGAGTTACTTGCTCTTTTTTTTTATTTACAAGAGTTGAGTACAACAAGAAAATAAAAGCGAATGGATTGTTTCAAGACAAAAATATTCAATGTATTATGATTATTATTCAAAAACAAACGAGTTTTGCATACGAGAAAGTGCTTAACGAAACAAGAAAATTACAAATGAGAATGCAGAATGAAACTTAAATTGCCAACATTGAAGAGACTTGACTCCGTCTAGATCTATTGCTTTAGAAGGTACATCTTGCAATCTCGACCTCTGCTCAGGCGTGGGAAATTCAATTTATGCGCAGACCGTTTGGCGTGAAGCAGATTGCCTTGGAATCAATGAGGTTTTGAACTGTGCCTTTGAATACGTTGCAACCTTCAATCAAATGTCCAGGTGCCCCTGAATGGAACTCATAGTAGGCGTTGGGATCATATCCTTCAGGATAAGGAAAAGGAGGAGGCCCAAGTTGTTTTAATTCCACTAAAGAATTTTGGAGTAAATGAGAGAGCAACTGACTATGAGGCATTGGAATTGGTTCATATACCTTTCTTGGCCTTCTTTGATTCTGCCCACCCTGTGGTCGGTGATTTTGTCTATATCTCTGCTGTTGTTGTGGAGCATACTTAACTGATTGATCATGTAGAACAGGCTCCTGTTACACAAATTGAATTGGTGGTTGGCTAATAGTTGTAGCACAGATTTGTGGAGCATCCTGATCAGGAATAATTTCTGTCATCTGATAGCAAGGGATCTGAACTGGAGGATAAGCTTGATCTTTCTCTTCAACTTCGGAAACTGTACTTGTTTCTTCGCCATCCTGTTCTGGGAATTCAAAATTAGTAGCAGCATTCTGAATCTTACCAGTCATAAGACCGTGCTCAATTCTTTCTCCTATGACAACCAAAGTTGAGAATTCAGAAGCGGCACATCCAACCATTCGATTCAGATAGGGGTCTTGTAAAGTGTCCATGAACATGTCTACAAGTTCTCGCTCCAAAAGGGGAGGTTGGACTCTGGCAGCTAGCTCCCTCCATCTTTGTGCATACTCTCTAAAGGATTCGTCGACCTTCTGAGTCAAACCCTGAAGCTGAATTCTGGTAGGAACCATATCACTGTTATGTTTGTAATGCTTGAAAAAGGCTTTTGCTAGATCTTTCCAAGTGCGGATGTTGGTCCTTTCAAGCTGGGTATACCATTCAAGAGATGCCCCACTAAGACTATCCTGAAATAAGTGCATTAGAAGTTTATCATTTTCTGCATAAGGAGCCATCTTGTTGCAAAATGCCTTGATGTGTGTTATTGGGCAAGTGGTACCCTTGTACTTCTCAAAGTTGGGGACTTTGAACTTAGGAGGAATCTTAATATCAGGCACCAGGCATAAACTAGCAGCATCCAAACCAAGGCAATCACGATCCTCAACCGCTTTCAATCTCTTATCCAAAAGACGGAGCTTACCCTCATCTTCATCCATTGGAAACTTAAAAGTATCATATGACGAAACAGAAAGATTTTCACGGTGTGGAGCCTCGTTGACGGGAACTTGCATAGTGTTTCTAACATTCTGATTCAAAGGGGCCTCTTGGGTAGGTTTGACGACTTTTTGATGAACGCCGCTTGGATCAACAATAAAATCCGGCCTCTGAACAGGCTTTCTTAAATCTCCTTGTCCACGGGTAACGATTTGGATAGCTTCCAAAAATTGACCCATAGTAGTCCCTATCTGAGCCCTAATCTCTGCCATGTCTGTCTGAATTTGTTCCATGATTAACCTAAAATGTCGGGAAATCAATTTTGCAGTCTCTGATTCCAAATACAAGTTAAGATGCGAATGAGCTCCTGGTAGAAATGTATGTCATGTATGAATGATAAACTCATATGATGCAATGGTATGCGAATATATTTTATTTTATGGTTTTTTTCATGCAATGCAATGTGTTATAGAGTGGGGGTTACTACAATGATGCCCCACACATTTTAAGGGATAAACCCAAGGAAACCCCTTAAGGGCTGTGGATCACGATAGATAGATGGAAATCCAAACCCTACAAGTTAGAGGGTGTGCGGAAGCAAACATGGAGTGACCGTTCACGACAGTCACCAGGTCTCATAGCCATCGAGAGGCCAATCGAACGCATGCTAAAGAAGTTGTCCTCCGTATGAGGGATGTGATTTTTTTAGAAATAGAATCCCTACAGGCTAGGGGACACGTAGATGTAAGCACGGGGCGACCGTTCAAGACAACCACCGAATCGCATGGCCATCGAGAGACCAATTGACGTGCGTAAACGAAGATGTCCTTCGTGGGAAGGGCACGTAGTTGTAAAATACAAAGATATAAAAGGAAACTCCCCACAGGTTAGGGAGTGCGTATATGTGGGCGCAGAGTGACCGTTCATGACAGTCACTAGGTCTCATGGCCATCGAGAGGCCAATCATCGTGCATAAAGGTAGATGTCCTTCGTGGGAAGGACATGGACTTGGGAATAGAGTCCCTGCGGGCCAGGGAACACGTAGGAGCACCTGCAAAAATTAAAATGCAAGGCATTCGCAGTATATAAATTGCACATATATAATAAGCATGTAAGCACATAAGTCCTAAGTTCATAGGTTCGACGTAGGGGGCTCTAGGGAGCCAACCTTTTTATGGGGGTTCTAGAAGGTCTCCTTGGGTCGTTCGTAACCTCCGAGACTTTTTGTCTCTTTGGATTTTAGAACAACTCATTTTATCCATGAGGTTCGAATTTTTGGGGTAGGTTCCCGGAGAGATCAGCCAAGTATCCAGTCCTGCCCTCAACAAAGTCAAGCCTCGTTTTGGACATTTCCGAATACTCAACCCACTCCGAGTGGAGTTATCAATGAGACTCGTAGGCGATTCATACTCCCCTATTGATCTCAAAGTTAACTCCCACACTTAGGGTTTAACACAACGTAAAAAAAACACCAGCAAATATAATAGAAATAAATATTCACTTAAATAAATATTTAATTAAATTGCAGTAATGAAATTGAAAAGGAAAATAAATAAATAAATAAAATTTAAATATTTGAAACTAACCTTGAATCCGGCCGCTTGCAATTTAAAAAATACAATACGCAGCAAATATTTAAATAAACAGATTTTTTTTATAAACAGATATTTATTCAATTGATGTAAAAGATGAAATTATAAATAAATAAATAAAGTAAAAACTTTAAATATTTAAATATAAATAAACCCTAATTTTTGGCAAATTAGCCAAACCCTAAAAAAGTTTGCCAAAAACCTAAACCCTGCCAAAGCCTATAGGAGCATAGTAATTCACCATTTAAGTTGTCCCCAGCAGAGTCGCCAGCTGTAGCAACCTGCCTAAAGATTTAATGTTTAGAGTCGCCACCTATTCTGAAGGGCGAATAGGAAACCCTACGCAGTTTAGAGATCGGGGTAAGATACTATATTCAGGTCGAGGGAAGGTGTTAGGCACCCTCAACCTTTTCCTAAAGGCTAACATTCAAAGATAAAGGTTTGTAAGGTTTATAAAGAAAGATGGCAGACAGTTAATAGGGTTAAGGCAAATAATTGAACAAGATTAGAATATGGAGGAAGGGGACTCGCCTTGTTGCCAAGTGCCTACGTACCTCCTTAGGGAGGATCAGAGTCTACGTAGTTCGGGTTCAGGGTTGTACGCCTTAGAATTTGATTATGAAGTGTATCTGAAATTGTTTTTTGAAATGCGAATGTTCGAAGGTATTTTGAATTACCTTATCGCAGTTTGAACATCGCAGAATTGAAGAGATGAAAATCCATGGTTGAATGTGTTTTAAGTGTTTCGGCGTACAACCCTGATTTGATATGGCACTATTAACCGCAATGATCAATAGATTCGATCACCATAGTTAACAGATTAGTAAAGGATTGCTGGCAATTCTAATCGATTGGTTCGATTATCACTTTTAGCAAATTAAAGTATTTTAATTATTAATTTATTAATTTATCGTTACCCCTCATAATCGATAGATTCGATTACAAATAATAACGAATTGATAAGGTATGCTAATCATCATAACCAATGAGATGGTTAGAACCATTTAGCAAAATAAAGCGTGTTTTATTATTGGATTTGATTAATTAAATAATTGTGTTTTGAGTAATATATTTTCATAAGTTAATGAATCTAATTAAACTAATTAAAAAAACTTCATTAATTAATTAATTACCAAAGGCAATTTGTTTTGTATATTTTTTAATTAAGTTAATAAGTTAATAAAGCTAAATATAATATATGCTAGTATGTAGTAAGTATCGTAGCGTTTTACGAAAGGCTTTTGAATGGTCAGTAAACAATAGAGTCAAATTGAGAATATGGGAGCAATGCTTTACTGTATCAAATCAGCATATATTACATTAACAAGTAACTTAATTAATTGGTTATTAGAAAATACAAATAAATAACAGTTCATGCATTAGGTTTGAGAAGTCTCAAGAAAACAAAATCTGAATGGACCACATCTATTTTCCGAAAACGTAAACGAGAACACCCTTTTACACAGTTTTATAAAACCAACTTATTCTCTTTAAGTGAAAGAAAATTCCACCTTTTCTCTCTCTTTTTCTTACTGATAAGAAAGCAAAGAAGCAGTCTTCCCCTTAATAGCAGTTTCAGTTATGCTAAAAAGACATGGCAAGATCAAACATCCACACAACGTCAAAATTAAAACTGAAAGATGGAAATCATACCTGAGGGCGGATTCGATTGGTGAGAGTGATAGATCGGCGGAAACACGGGACCACGGCGCAGTAAATCTGCGTTGTGCTCGTCGAAGGTTGATGGTCACGCTGTCGATTTGCGGTGGTGTAGGCTGTGGAGTTCAGCGGCGGATCAGTCTTCGTGGTGGATCTGTGTGAGTCCGGCTCTGATTCGGATGGAAGATCCGGCGGTTGCGGCTCGGATCGAAGGGCGGTTGTGGTTGCGTTGCTGTAGTTTTCGGTGCTAGAACCTGTGTCCCCCCCCCTTCTCATTTTCTTTTTTAGATTTATAGTCTAGGGTTTTGATTCTTTCATTTAGGCAAGATTAGATTCTTAGCTTTTTTAGGATTTCATTCGGATTGTAATTTGATTCAGATTTTTAATGAAATTATTATTGCTTCTGTTTATGTATTATTTTGATCTCATTTTGTTAATGTTTGATTGTGACTTGATTCTGGATTTGGGCCGAGATTGGTTCATTAGGGTTTGTGTTGGAGAGAGGGGTGGCGCCGCTGCTAGCTGAAGGTGACGATGAACAGGGTTACGAAACCCTAGTTGACCTTCGGTCAACCTTTCTTCTTTTAACTAATTAATAAAAAGCACATTGATAATCACATACTAAAAACTATAAATTGTACGATAACTAAAATTAGTCACCTAACAATCTCAATTAAAACCTAAATTAGTTAACTAACAATCTCTACTAAAAACCTAAATAAATTAGTAAAATAAAACAATACTTAATAAAACAGATTAATTAAAAACATTACTAATAATTATACTAATTAATGATTTTAAAATTAACTACTAAAATCCTTAATTAAAAAAATAAATACAAATTATATTACTTAGTTAGTACTAAAAATCTTGAACAAAACTCTAAATGGGCCTAAAAATCATATTGGGCTCAAAGAGAAATCCTATAAAAATACACCCCACTATTTTGACTTTGAATACACCCTTATAAGAGTCGGATTTAACAAGTATTAAACCCCATGACCCTTATATTTTATAATTCGAATGAATCAAATATATGTAGATGTATCGGGTAAATTTTGGGGTATGACAATATGTATGGCACAAAATACATGTATTATTACATTAGGAAAATAAAGATTCGAAGAAAACAGACCGAGAAGTACCCGAGAGAAATAAAATGATAGAGATTAAGATGCGTTGGCGCCGAGATACGGTGATGAACAAACTGCAATCTTCCCAGTGATAAGGTTCTTCGATATTTTTAGCGTTTCTTTGTTTTTTAAGATAATACGGTACTGCGATCTTTCCAGCGTTTCTTTGATCTTCAAGTTGCTCCGGTTCTGCGAACTTCAAGTTGATCAAATATAGATTACAAGAAACAGCACGGTGCAGACGAGGGAGTGGAAGTTCGATAAAGAGTGAAGGAGTAAAAGTTTTGAGAGATGGTGAATCTAGGGAGTAATTTGCGGTTTAGAAAGTGAATAGAGTGGAAGTGATATAATAAATATTACTTACACGAATTTACAATATTAGTATACTAAAATATGTATGGTACAAAACACATGTATTATTACATTAGGAAAATAAAGATTCGAAGAAAAAAGATCGAGAAGTACCTGAGAGAAAGAAAATGATAGAGATTAAGATGCGTTGGCGCCGAGATACGGTGAGGAATAAACATCAATCTTCATAGTGACAAGGTTCTACGATCTTTCCAGCATTTCTTTGATGTTTTAGATAATACGGATCTGCAATCTTTCCAGCGTTTCTTTGATCTTAAAGTTGCTCCGGTTCTGCGATCTTTCCATAATGACGTGGTTCTGTGATCTTCAAGACGCCAATCAAAAGAAAGATTTGAACAACCGTAATCTGCACGTTGATGCGCCTATTACAGATTAGAATAAACAGTATGATGCTTTGATTAAATATAGATTACAAGAAATAGCGTGGTGCAGACGAGGGAGTGGAAGTTCGTGAAAGAGTGAAGGAGTGAAAGTTTTGACGGAGAGTGAATCTAGGGAGTAATTTGCTGTTTAGAAAGTGAATAGAGTGGAAGTGATATAATATATATTACTTACACGAATTAACAATATTAGTATACTACAATATTTATGGCACAAAATACATGTATTATTACATTAGGAAAATAAAGATTCGAAGAAAAAAGATTGAGAAGTACCCGAGAGAAAGTAAATGATAGAGATTAAGATGCGTTGGTGCCGAGATACAGTGAAGAACAAGGTGCAATATCTTCACAGTGATAAGGTTCTACGATCTTTCCAGTGCTTCTTTGATTTTCAAGATAATACGGTTCTGCAATCTTTCCAGCGTTTCTTTGATCTTCAAGTTCCTCCGGTTCTTTGATCTTTCCACAATGACGCGGTTCTGTGATCTTCAAGCAGCCGATTAAAAGAAAGATTAGAACAAACCGTAATCTCCACGTTGATGCGCCGGTTACAGATTATAATAAACAGTACGATGCTTCGATCAAATATAGATTACAAGAAATAGCGCGGTTCAGACGAGGGAGTGGAAGTTTGTGAAAGAGTGAAGGAGTGAAAGTTTTGAGAAATAGTGAAACTAGGGAGTAATTTGCGGTTTAGAAAGTGAATAGAATGGAAGTGATATAATATATATTACTTACACGAATTTACAATATTAGTATACTAAAATATGTATGGCACAAAATACATGTATTATTACATTAGGAAAATAAATATTCGGAGAAAAAAGATCGAGAAGTACCTGAGAGAAAGAAAATGATAGAGATTAAGATGCGTTGGCGCCGAGATACGGTGATGAACAAACATAAATCTTCACAGTGATAAGGTTCTACGATCTTTCCAGCGTTTCTTTGATTTTCTAGATAATACGGTTCAGAGATCTTTCCAACGTTTCTTTGATCTTAAAGTTGCCTCGGTTCTGCAATCTTTCCACAATGACGCGGTTCTGTGATCTTCAAGACGCCGATCAAAAGAAAGATCTGAACAAACTGTAATATGCACGTTGATGCACCAATTACATATTAGAATAAACAGTATGATGCTTCGATTAAATATAGATTACAAGAAATAGCGCGGTGCAGACGAGGGAGTGTTAGTTCGTGAAAGAGTGAAGGAGTGAAAGTTATGAGGGAGAGTGAATCTAGGGAGTAATTTGCGGTTTAGAAAGTGAATAGAGTGGAAGTGATATAATATATATTACTTACACGAATTTACAATATTAGTATACTATAATATGTATGGCACAAAATACATGTATTATTACATTAGGAAAATAAAGATTCGAAGAAAACAGACCGAGAAGTACCCGAGAGAAATAAAATGATAGAGATTAAGATGCGTTGGCGCAGAGATACAGTGATGAACAAACTGCAATCTTCACAGTGATAAGGTTCTCCGATATTTTTAGCGTTTCTTTGATTTTCAAGATAATACGGTACTGCGATCTTTCCAGCGTTTCTTTGATCTTCAAGTTGCTCCGGTTCTGCGATCTTTCCATAACGACGTGGTTCTGTGATCTTCAAGACGCCAATCAAAAGAAAGATTTGAACAACCGTAATCTGCACGTTGATGCGCCTATTACAGATTAGAATAAACAGTATGATGCTTTGATTAAATATAGATTACAAGAAATAGCGTGGTGCAGACGAGGGAGTGGAAGTTCGTGAAAGAGTGAAGGAGTGAAAGTTTTGACGGAGAGTGAATCTAGGGAGTAATTTGCTGTTTAGAAAGTGAATAGAGTGGAAGTGATATAATATATATTACTTACACGAATTTACAATATTAGTATACTACAATATTTATGGCACAAAATACATGTATTATTACATTAGGAAAATAAAGATTCGAAGAAAAAAGATCGAGAAGTACCCGAGAGAAAGTAAATGATAGAGATTAAGATGCGTTGGTGCCGAGATACAGTGAAGAACAAACTGCAATATCTTCACAGTGATAAGGTTCTACGATCTTTCCAGCGCTTCTTTGATTTTCAAGATAATACGGTTCTGCAATCTTTCCAGCGTTTCTTTGATCTTCAAGTTCCTCCGGTTCTTTGATCTTTCCACAATGACGCGGTTCTGTGATCTTCAAGCAGCCGATTAAAAGAAAGATTAGAACAAACCGTAATCTCCACGTTGATGCGCCGGTTACAGATTATAATAAACAGTACGATGCTTCGATCAAATATAGATTACAAGAAATAGCGCGGTTCAGACGAGGGAGTGGAAGTTTGTGAAAGAGTGAAGGAGTGAAAGTTTTGAGAAATAGTGAAACTAGGGAGTAATTTGCGGTTTAGAAAGTGAATAGAGTGGAAGTGATATAATATATATTACTTACACGAATTTACAATATTAGTATACTAAAATATGTATGGCACAAAATACATGTATTATTACATTAGGAAAATAAATATTCGTAGAAAAAAGATCGAGAAGTACCTGAGAGAAAGAAAATGATAGAGATTAAGATGCGTTGGCGCCGAGATACGGTGATGAACAAACATCAATCTTCACAGTGATAAGGTTCTACGATCTTTCCAGCGTTTCTTTGATTTTCTAGATAATACGGTTCGGCGATCTTTCCAACGTTTCTTTGATCTTAAAGTTGCCTCGGTTCTGCAATCTTTCCACAATGACGCGGTTCTGTGATCTTCAAGACGCCGATCAAAAGAAAGATCTGAACAAACCGTAATATGCATGTTGATGCGCCAATTATATATTAGAATAAACAGTATGATGCTTCGATTAAATATAGATTACAAGAAATAGCGCGGTGCAGACGAGGGAGTGTTAGTTCGTGAAAGAGTGAAGGAGTGAAAGTTATGAGGGAGAGTGAATCTAGGGAGTAATTTGCGGTTTAGAAAGTGAATAGAGTGGAAGTGATATAATATATATTACTTACACGAATTTACAATATTAGTATACTATAATATGTATGGCACAAAATACATGTATTATTACATTAGGAAAATAAAGATTCGAAGAAAACAGACCGAGAAGTACCCGAGAGAAATAAAATGATAGAGATTAAGATGCGTTGGCGCCGAGATACAGTGATGAACAAACTGCAATCTTCACAGTGATAAGGTTCTCCGATATTTTTAGCGTTTCTTTGATTTTCAAGATAATACGGTACTGCGATCTTTCCAGCGTTTCTTTGATCTTCAAGTTGCTCCGGTTCTGCGATCTTCAAGTTGATCAAATATAGATTACAAGAAACAGCACGGTGCAGACGAGGGAGTGGAAGTTTGATAAAGAGTGAAGGAGTAAAAGTTTTGAGAGATGGTGAATCTAGGGAGTAATTTGCGGTTTAGAAAGTGAATAGAGTTGAAGTTATATAATATATATTACTTACACGAATTTACAATATTAGTATACTGAAATATGTATGGCACAAAACACATGTATTATTACTTTAGGAAAATAAAGATTCGAAGAAAAAAGATCGAGAAGTACCTGAGAGAAAGAAAATGATAGAGATTAAGATGCGTTGGCGCCGAGATACGGTGAGGAATAAACATCAATCTTCACAGTGATAAGGTTCTACGATCTTTCCAGCATTTCTTTGATGTTTTAGATAATACGGATCTGCAATCTTTCCAGCGTTTCTTTGATCTTAAAGTTGCTCCAGTTCTGCGATCTTTCCATAATGACGTGGTTCTGTGATCTTCAAGACGCCAAGCAAAAGAAAGATTTGAACAACCGTAATTTGCACGTTGATGCGCCGATTATAGATTAGAATAAACAGTATGATGCTTTGATTAAATATAGATTACAAGAAATAGCGTGGTGCAGACGAGGGAGTGGAAGTTCGTGAAAGAGTGAAGGAGTGAAAGTTTTGACGGAGAGTGAATCTAGGGAGTAATTTGCTGTTTAGAAAGTGAATATAGTGGAAGTGATATAATATATATTACTTACACGAATTTACAATATTAGTATACTACAATATTTATGGCACAAAATACATGTATTATTACATTAGGAAAATAAAGATTCGAAGAAAAAAGATCGAGAAGTACCCGAGAGAAAGTAAATGATAGAGATTAAGATGCGTTGGTGCCGAGATACAGTGAAGAACAAACTGCAATATCTTCACAGTGATAAGGTTCTACGATCTTTCCAGCGCTTCTTTGATTTTCAAGATAATACGCTTCTGCAATCTTTCTAGCGTTTCTTTGATCTTCAAGTTCCTCCGGTTCTTTGATCTTTCCACAATGACGCGGTTCTGTGATCTTCAAGCAGCCGATTAAAAGAAAGATTAGAACAAACTGTAATCTCCACGTTGATGCGCCGGTTACAGATTATAATAAACAGTACGATGCTTCGATCAAATATAGATTACAAGAAATAGCGCGGTTCAGACGAGGGAGTGGAAGTTTGTGAAAGAGCGAAGGAGTGAAAGTTTTGAGAAATAGTGAAACTAGGGAGTAATTTGCGGTTTAGAAAGTGAATAGAGTGGAAGTGATATAATATATATTACTTACACGAATTTACAATATTAGTATACTAAAATATGTATGGCACAAAATACATGTATTATTACATTAGGAAAATAAATATTCGGAGAAAAAAGATCGAGAAGTACCTGAGAGAAAGAAAATGATAGAGATTAAGATGCGTTGGCGCCGAGATACGGTGATGAACAAACATCAATCTTCACAGTGATAAGGTTCTACGATCTTTCCAGCGTTTCTTTGATTTTCTAGATAATACGGTTCGGCGATCTTTCCAACGTTTCTTTGATCTTAAAGTTGCCTCGGTTCTGCAATCTTTCCACAATGACGCGGTTCTGTGATCTTCAAGACGCCGATCAAAAGAAAGATCTGAACAAACCGTAATATGCACGTTGATGCGCCAATTACATATTAGAATAAACAGTATGATGCTTCGATTAAATATAGATTACAAGAAATAGCGCGGTGCAGACGAGGGAGTGTTAGTTCGTGAAAGAGTGAAGGAGTGAAAGTTATGAGGGAGAGTGAATCTAGGGAGTAATTTGCGGTTTAGAAAGTGAATAGAGTGGAAGTGATATAATATATATTACTTACACGAATTTACAATATTAGTATACTATAATATGTATGGCACAAAATACATGTATTATTACATTAGGAAAATAAAGATTCGAAGAAAACAGACCGAGAAGTACCCGAGAGAAATAAAATGATAGAGATTAAGATGCGTTGGCGCCGAGATACAGTGATGAACAAACTGCAATCTTCACAGTGATAAGGTTCTCCGATATTTTTAGCGTTTCTTTGATTTTCAAGATAATACGGTACTGCGATCTTTCCAGCGTTTCTTTGATCTTCAAGTTGCTCCGGTTCTGCGATCTTCAAGTTGATCAAATATAGATTACAAGAAACAGCACGGTGCAGACGAGGGAGTGGAAGTTCGATAAAGAGTGAAGGAGTAAAAGTTTTGAGAGATGGTGAATCTAGGGAGTAATTTGCGGTTTAGAAAGTGAATAGAGTTGAAGTGATATAATATATATTACTTACACGAATTTACAATATTAGTATACTAAAATATGTATGGCACAAAACACATGTATTATTACTTTAGGAAAATAAAGATTCGAAGAAAAAAGATCGAGAAGTACCTGAGAGAAAGAAAATGATAGAGATTAAGATGCGTTGGCGCCGAGATACGGTGAGGAATAAACATCAATCTTCACAGTGATAAGGTTCTACGATCTTTCCAGCATTTCTTTGATGTTTTAGATAATACGGATCTGCAATCTTTCCAGCGTTTCTTTGATCTTAAAGTTGCTCCAGTTCTGCGATCTTTCCATAATGACGTGGTTCTGTGATCTTCAAGACGCCAAGCAAAAGAAAGATTTGAACAACCGTAATTTGCACGTTGATGCGCCGATTATAGATTAGAATAAACAGTATGATGCTTTGATTAAATATAGATTACAAGAAATAGCGTGGTGCAGACGAGAGAGTGGAAGTTCGTGAAAGAGTGAAGGAGTGAAAGTTTTGACGGAGAGTGAATCTAGGGAGTAATTTGCTGTTTAGAAAGTGAATATAGTGGAAGTGATATAATATATATTACTTACACGAATTTACAATATTAGTATACTACAATATCTATGGCACAAAATACATGTATTATTACATTAGGAAAATAAAGATTCGAAGAAAAAAGATCGAGAAGTACCCGAGAGAAAGTAAATGATAGAGATTAAGATGCGTTGGTGCCGAGATACAGTGAAGAACAAACTGCAATATCTTCACAGTGATAAGGTTCTACGATCTTTCCAGCGCTTCTTTGATTTTCAAGATAATACGGTTCTGCAATCTTTCCAGCGTTTCTTTGATCTTCAAGTTCCTCCGGTTCTTTGATCTTTCCACAATGACGCGGTTCTGTGATCTTCAAGCAGCCGATTAAAAGAAAGATTAGAACAAACCGTAATCTCCACGTTGATGCGCCGGTTACAGATTATAATAAACAGTACGATTCTTCGATCAAATATAGATTACAAGAAATAGCGCGGTTCAGACGAGGGAGTGGAAGTTTGTGAAAGAGTGAAGGAGTGAAAGTTTTGAGAAATAGTGAAACTAGGGAGTAATTTGCGGTTTAGAAAGTGAATAGAGTGGAAGTGATATAATATATATTACTTACACGAATTTACAATATTAGTATACTAAAATATGTATGGCACAAAATACATGTATTATTACATTAGGAAAATAAATATTCGGAGAAAAAAGATCGAGAAGTACCTGAGAGAAAGAAAATGATAGAGATTAAGATGCGTTGGCGCCGAGATACGGTGATGAACAAACATCAATCTTCACAGTGATAAGGTTCTACGATCTTTCCAGCGTTTCTTTGATTTTCTAGATAATACGGTTCGGCGATCTTTCCAACGTTTCTTTGATCTTAAAGTTGCCTCGGTTCTGCAATCTTTCCACAATGACGCGGTTCTGTGATCTTCAAGACGCCGATCAAAAGAAAGATCTGAACAAACCGTAATATGCACGTTGATGCGCCAATTACATATTAGAATAAACAGTATGATGCTTCGATTAAATATAGATTACAAGAAATAGCGCGGTGCAGACGAGGGAGTGTTAGTTCGTGAAAGAGTGAAGGAGTGAAAGTTATGAGGGAGAGTGAATCTAGGGAGTAATTTGCGGTTTAGAAAGTGAATAGAGTGGAAGTGATATAATATATATTACTTACACGAATTTACAATATTAGTATACTATAATATGTATGGCACAAAATACATGTATTATTACATTAGGAAAATAAAGATTCGAAGAAAACAGACCGAGAAGTACCCGAGAGAAATAAAATGATAGAGATTAAGATGCGTTGGCGCCGAGATACAGTGATGAACAAACTGCAATCTTCACAGTGATAAGGTTCTCCGATATTTTTAGCGTTTCTTTGATTTTCAAGATAATACGGTACTGCGATCTTTCCAGCGTTTCTTTGATCTTCAAGTTGCTCCGGTTCTGCGATCTTCAAGTTGATCAAATATAGATTACAAGAAACAGCACGGTGCAGACGAGGGAGTGGAAGTTCGATAAAGAGTGAAGGAGTAAAAGTTTTGAGAGATGGTGAATCTAGGGAGTAATTTGCGGTTTAGAAAGTGAATAGAGTTGAAGTGATATAATATATATTACTTACACGAATTTACAATATTAGTATACTAAAATATGTATGGCACAAAACACATGTATTATTACTTTAGGAAAATAAAGATTCGAAGAAAAAAGATCGAGAAGTACCTGAGAGAAAGAAAATGATAGAGATTAAGATGCGTTGGCGCCGAGATACGGTGAGGAATAAACATCAATCTTCACAGTGATAAGGTTCTACGATCTTTCCAGCATTTCTTTGATGTTTTAGATAATACGGATCTGCAATCTTTCCAGCGTTTCTTTGATCTTAAAGTTGCTCCAGTTCTGCGATCTTTCCATAATGACGTGGTTCTGTGATCTTCAAGACGCCAAGCAAAAGAAAGATTTGAACAACCGTAATTTGCACGTTGATGCGCCGATTATAGATTAGAATAAACAGTATGATGCTTTGATTAAATATAGATTACAAGAAATAGCGTGGTGCAGACGAGGGAGTGGAAGTTCGTGAAAGAGTGAAGGAGTGAAAGTTTTGACGGAGAGTGAATCTAGGGAGTAATTTGCTGTTTAGAAAGTGAATATAGTGGAAGTGATATAATATATATTACTTACACGAATTTACAATATTAGTATACTACAATATCTATGGCACAAAATACATGTATTATTACATTAGGAAAATAAAGATTCGAAGAAAAAAGATCGAGAAGTACCCGAGAGAAAGTAAATGATAGAGATTAAGATGCGTTGGTGCCGAGATACAGTGAAGAACAAACTGCAATATCTTCACAGTGATAAGGTTCTACGATCTTTCCAGCGCTTCTTTGATTTTCAAGATAATACGGTTCTGCAATCTTTCCAGCGTTTCTTTGATCTTCAAGTTCCTCCGGTTCTTTGATCTTTCCACAATGACGCGGTTCTGTGATCTTCAAGCAGCCGATTAAAAGAAAGATTAGAACAAACCGTAATCTCCACGTTGATGCGCCGGTTACAGATTATAATAAACAGTACGATGCTTCGATCAAATATAGATTACAAGAAATAGCGCGGTTCAGACGAGGGAGTGGAAGTTTGTGAAAGAGTGAAGGAGTGAAAGTTTTGAGAAATAGTGAAACTAGGGAGTAATTTGCGGTTTAGAAAGTGAATAGAGTGGAAGTGATATAATATATATTACTTACACGAATTTACAATATTAGTATACTAAAATATGTATGGCACAAAATACATGTATTATTACATTAGGAAAATAAATATTCGGAGAAAAAAGATCGAGAAGTACCTGAGAGAAAGAAAATGATAGAGATTAAGATGCGTTGGCGCCGAGATACGGTGATGAACAAACATCAATCTTCACAGTGATAAGGTTCTACGATCTTTCCAGCGTTTCTTTGATTTTCTAGATAATATGGTTCGGCGATCTTTCCAACGTTTCTTTGATCTTAAAGTTGCCTCGGTTCTGCAATCTTTCCACAATGACGCGGTTCTGTGATCTTCAAGACGCCGATCAAAAGAAAGATCTGAACAAACCGTAATATGCACGTTGATGCGCCAATTACATATTAGAATAAACAGTATGATGCTTCGATTAAATATAGATTACAAGAAATAGCGCGGTGCAGACGAGGGAGTGTTAGTTCGTGAAAGAGTGAAGGAGTGAAAGTTATGAGGGAGAGTGAATCTAGGGAGTAATTTGCGGTTTAGAAAGTGAATAGAGTGGAAGTGATATAATATATATTACTTACACGAATTTACAATATTAGTATACTATAATATGTATGGCACAAAATACATGTATTATTACATTAGGAAAATAAAGATTCGAAGAAAACAGACCGAGAAGTACCCGAGAGAAATAAAACGATAGAGATTAAGATGCGTTGGCGCCGAGATACAGTGATGAACAAACTGCAATCTTCACAGTGATAAGGTTCTCCGATATTTTTAGCGTTTCTTTGATTTTCAAGATAATACGGTACTGCGATCTTTCCAGCGTTTCTTTGATCTTCAAGTTGCTCCGGTTCTGCGATCTTCAAGTTGATCAAATATAGATTACAAGAAACAGCACGGTGCAGACGAGGGAGTGGAAGTTCGATAAAGAGTGAAGGAGTAAAAGTTTTGAGAGATGGTGAATCTAGGGAGTAATTTGCGGTTTAGAAAGTGAATAGAGTTGAAGTGATATAATATATATTACTTACACGAATTTACAATATTAGTATACTAAAATATGTATGGCACAAAACACATGTATTATTACTTTAGGAAAATAAAGATTCGAAGAAAAAAGATCGAGAAGTACCTGAGAGAAAGAAAATGATAGAGATTAAGATGCGTTGGCGCCGAGATACGGTGAGGAATAAACATCAATCTTCACAGTGATAAGGTTCTACGATCTTTCCAGCATTTCTTTGATGTTTTAGATAATACGGATCTGCAATCTTTCCAGCGTTTCTTTGATCTTAAAGTTGCTCCAGTTCTGCGATCTTTCCATAATGACGT
This sequence comes from Vicia villosa, assembly GCF_029867415.1. NCBI lineage: Eukaryota > Viridiplantae > Streptophyta > Magnoliopsida > Fabales > Fabaceae > Vicia > Vicia villosa. The sequence continues at coordinate 122,565,720 of NC_081182.1, read as the reverse complement.
GGTTCTGTGATCTTCAAGACGCCAAGCAAAAGAAAGATTTGAACAACCGTAATTTGCACGTTGATGCGCCGATTATAGACTAGAATAAACAGTATGATGCTTTGATTAAATATAGATTACAAGAAATAGCGTGGTGCAGACGAGGGAGTGGAAGTTCGTGAAAGAGTGAAGGAGTGAAAGTTGTGACGGAGAGTGAATCTAGGGAGTAATTTGCTGTTTAGAAAGTGAATATAGTGGAAGTGATATAATATATATTACTTACACGAATTTACAATATTAGTATACTACAATATCTATGGCACAAAATACATGTATTATTACATTAGGAAAATAAAGATTCGAAGAAAAAAGATCGAGAAGTACCCGAGAGAAAGTAAATGATAGAGATTAAGATGCGTTGGTGCCGAGATACAGTGAAGAACAAACTGCAATATCTTCACAGTGATAAGGTTCTACGATCTTTCCAACGCTTCTTTGATTTTCAAGATAATACGGTTCTGCAATCTTTCCAGCGTTTCTTTGATCTTCAAGTTCCTCCGGTTCTTTGATCTTTCCACAATGACGCGGTTCTGTGATCTTCAAGCAGCCGATTAAAAGAAAGATTAGAACAAACCGTAATCTCCACGTTGATGCGCCGGTTACAGATTATAATAAACAGTACGATTCTTCGATCAAATATAGATTACAAGAAATAGCGCGGTTCAGACGAGGGAGTGGAAGTTTGTGAAAGAGTGAAGGAGTGAAAGTTTTGAGAAATAGTGAAACTAGGGAGTAATTTGCGGTTTAGAAAGTGAATAGAGTGGAAGTGATATAATATATATTACTTACACGAATTTACAATATTAGTATACTAAAATATGTATGGCACAAAATACATGTATTATTACATTAGGAAAATAAATATTCGGAGAAAAAAGATCGAGAAGTACCTGAGAGAAAGAAAATGATAGAGATTAAGATGCGTTGGCGCCGAGATACGGTGATGAACAAACATCAATCTTCACAGTGATAAGGTTCTACGATCTTTCCAGCGTTTCTTTGATTTTCTAGATAATACGGTTCGGCGATCTTTCCAACGTTTCTTTGATCTTAAAGTTGCCTCGGTTCTGCAATCTTTCCACAATGACGCGGTTCTGTGATCTTCAAGACGCCGATCAAAAGAAAGATCTGAACAAACCGTAATATGCACGTTGATGCACCAATTACATATTAGAATAAACAGTATGATGCTTCGATTAAATATAGATTACAAGAAATAGCGCGGTGCAGACGAGGGAGTGTTAGTTCGTGAAAGAGTGAAGGAGTGAAAGTTATGAGGGAGAGTGAATCTAGGGAGTAATTTGAGGTTTAGAAAGTGAATAGAGTGGAAGTGATATAATATATATTACTTACACGAATTTACAATATTAGTATACTATAATATGTATGGCATAAAATACATGTATTATTACATTAGGAAAATAAAGATTCGAAGAAAACAGACCGAGAAGTACCCGAGAGAAATAAAATGATAGAGATTAAGATGCGTTGGCGCAGAGATACAGTGATGAACAAACTGCAATCTTCACAGTGATAAGGTTCACCGATATTTTTAGCGTTTCTTTGATTTTCAAGATAATACGGTACTGCGATCTTTCCAGCGTTTCTTTGATCTTCAAGTTGCTCTGGTTCTGCGATCTTCAAGTTGATCAAATATAGATTACAAGAAACAGCACGGTGCAGACGAGGGAGTGGAAGTTCGATAAAGAGTGAAGGAGTAAAAGTTTTGAGAGATGGTGAATCTAGGGAGTAATTTGCGGTTTAGAAAGTGAATAGAGTTGAAGTGATATAATATATATTACTTACACGAATTTACAATATTAGTATACTAAAATATGTATGGCACAAAACACATGTATTATTACTTTAGGAAAATAAAGATTCGAAGAAAAAAGATCGAGAAGTACCTGAGAGAAAGAAAATGATAGAGATTAAGATGCGTTGGCGCCGAGATACGGTGAGGAATAAACATCAATCTTCACAGTGATAAGGTTCTACGATCTTTCCAGCATTTCTTTGATGTTTTAGATAATACGGATCTGCAATCTTTCCAGCGTTTCTTTGATCTTAAAGTTGCTCCAGTTCTGCGATCTTTCCATAATGACGTGGTTCTGTGATCTTCAAGACGCCAAGCAAAAGAAAGATTTGAACAACCGTAATTTGCACGTTGATGCGCCGATTATAGATTAGAATAAACAATATGATGCTTTGATTAAATATAGATTACAAGAAATAGCGTGGTGCAGACGAGGGAGTGGAAGTTCGTGAAAGAGTGAAGGAGTGAAAGTTTTGACGGAGAGTGAATCTAGGGAGTAATTTGCTGTTTAGAAAGTGAATATAGTGGAAGTGATATAATATATATTACTTACACGAATTTACAATATTAGTATACTACAATATCTATGGCACAAAATACATGTATTATTACATTAGGAAAATAAAGATTCGAAGAAAAAAGATCGAGAAGTACCCGAGAGAAAGTAAATGATAGAGATTAAGATGCGTTGGTGCCGAGATACAGTGAAGAACAAACCGCAATATCTTCACAGTGATAAGGTTCTACGATCTTTCCAGCGCTTCTTTGATTTTCAAGATAATACGGTTCTGCAATCTTTCCAGCGTTTCTTTGATCTTCAAGTTCCTCCGGTTCTGCGATCTTTCCATAATGACGTGGTTCTGTGATCTTCAAGACGCCAATCAAAAGAAAGACTTGAACAACCGTAATTTGCACGTTGATGCGCCGATTATAGATTAGAATAAACAGTATGATGCTTTGATTAAATATAGATTACAAGAAATAGCGCGGTGCAGACGAGGGAGTGTTAGATCGTGAAAGAGTGAAGGAGTGAAAGTTATGAGGGAGAGTGAATCTAGGGAGTAATTTGTGGTTTAGAAAGTGAATAGAGTGGAAGTGATATAATATATATTACTTACACGAATTTACAATATTAGTATACTACAATATGTATGGCACAAAATACATGTATTATTACATTAGGAAAATAAAGATTCGAAGAAAACAGACCGAGAAGTACCCGAGAGAAATAAAATGATAGAGATTAAGATGCGTTGGCACCGAGATACGGTGATGAACAAACTGCAATATCTTCACAGTGATAAGGTTCTCCGATATTTTTAGTGTTTCTTTGATTTTCAAGATAATACGGTACTGCGATCTTTCCAGCGTTTCTTTGATCTTCAAGTTGCTCCGGTTCTGCGATCTTCAAGTTGATCAAATATAGATTACAAGAAACAGCACGGTGCAGACGAGGGAGTGGAAGTTCGATAAAGAGTGAAGGAGTAAAAGTTTTGAGAGATGGTGAATCTAGGGAGTAATTTGCGGTTTAGAAAGTGAATAGAGTTGAAGTGATATAATATATATTACTTACACGAATTTACAATATTAGTATACTAAAATATGTATGGCACAAAACAGATGTATTATTACATTAGGAAAATAAAGATTCGAAGAAAAAAGATCGAGAAGTACCTGAGAGAAAGAAAATGATAGAGATTAAGATGCGTTGGCGCCGAGATACGGTGAGGAATAAACATCAATCTTCACAGTGATAAGGTTCTACGATCTTTCCAACATTTCTTTGATGTTTTAGATAATACGGATCTGCAATCTTTCCAGCGTTTCTTTGATCTTAAAGTTGCTCCAGTTCTGCGATCTTTCCATAATGACGTGGTTCTGTGATCTTCAAGACGCCAAGCAAAAGAAAGATTTGAACAACCGTAATTTGCACGTTGATGCGCCGATTATAGATTAGAATAAACAGTATGATGCTTTGATTAAATATAGATTACAAGAAATAGCGTGGTGCAGACGAGGGAGTGGAAGTTCGTGAAAGAGTGAAGGAGTGAAAGTTTTGACGGAGAGTGAATCTAGGGAGTAATTTGCTGTTTAGAAAGTGAATATAGTGGAAGTGATATAATATATATTACTTACACGAATTTACAATATTAGTATACTACAATATCTATGGCACAAAATACATGTATTATTACATTAGGAAAATAAAGATTCGAAGAAAAAAGATCGAGAAGTACCCGAGAGAAAGTAAATGATAGAGATTAAGATGCGTTGGTGCCGAGATACAGTGAAGAACAAACTGCAATATCTTCACAGTGATAAGGTTCTACGATCTTTCCAGCGCTTCTTTGATTTTCAAGATAATACGGTTCTGCAATCTTTCCAGCGTTTCTTTGATCTTCAAGTTCCTCCGGTTCTGCGATCTTTCCATAATGACGTGGTTCTGTGATCTTCAAGACGCCAATCAAAAGAAAGATTTGAACAACCGTAATTTGCACGTTGATGCGCCGATTATAGATTAGAATAAACAGTATGATGCTTTGATTAAATATAGATTACAAGAAATAGCGCGGTGCAGGCGAGGGAGTGTTAGATCGTGAAAGAGTGAAGGAGTGAAAGTTATGAGGGAGAGTGAATCTAGGGAGTAATTTCTGGTTTAGAAAGTGAATAGAGTGGAAGTGATATAATATATATTACTTACACGAATTTACAATATTAGTATACTACAATATGTATGGCACAAAATACATGTATTATTACATTAGGAAAATAAAGATTCGAAGAAAACAGACCGAGAAGTACCCGATAGAAATAAAATGATAGAGATTAAGATGCGT